>NC_060282.1:28266510-28302179 GCF_021613505.1 Equus quagga
GACAGTTGAAAAGGGTCCATATTGGCCAATATAAGGGATAACACAGATAAAATATTTTATATTTAGTTAAGCAAAATGGTGTTTTGGGGGAAGTTTTTCATATTAGGTTGCACTGAGATAGGGATTGTGTTCCAAAAGAGGTGAAAAGTTAGAAAAGGACAAGGCAGCGATGAAGATTCAGACTGCACATTATTTGTGACTTACAAGAGGACTATTCTACTGTGTATAGAAATATGTCTTGAATTTCTACTTTTGACTAAAGTGACAGACAAGTTAGTTACAAAGTATCTGTCTGAATGAAAACAAACTAGAGAAAACTATACTATTCAGTATATCTAGTTAAATGCCAACCTATTGATGTGCCAAATTGCATCTGAAAGCTAATACTCAAACTAAAACTTTTGCCAGGCATATTTTAGTGGAGATTACCAGAGAATGCAATAGTAGTTGAGTTTAGCAGTACTGGCTTCTTGAAAACAGATCTGAAATGGTAAGATCTCAGCATGTGTTCAGATAATGTGATAAACAGAATCATGTTGACAAATTTGGAGAAATCAACTGATTAGTCATGTCATATTTTTTAAGATACATAAATTCATTATTACTCTGGCAATAAGATAAATAGGAAATATAGGCTCTTTCTCTGAGGAGCATTTCTATGGTTTTGTGAAAAGTGAAACAAAACAGTCATTTATGTCTAAGAAATGTCTTTGAAATGGAGCCAGGAAGCCATTAAGGAAATGGATTTTATGTATGTCCTCCCTCATTAGGCAGAGGATAAACTTTTGTGTGTGTGTGAGGAAGATTGGCCCTGAGCTAACATCTGTTCCCAATCTTCCTCTTTTTGCTTGAGGAAGACTTGCTGAACAAACATCTGTGCCACACTTCCTCTATTTTATGTGGGATGCCACCACAGCATGGCTCAATGAGCAGTGCTAGGTCCATGCTAGGGATCTGAACTGGCGGACCCCAGGCCACTGAAGTGGAGCATGCGAGCTTAACCAATACGCCACTGGGCAGGCCCCAGAACATAAATTTTGAAACTGAGTCAAGACACAAATATTCTGAGACTGCTGCACAAAACCTGCAACTCATCACTGTAACAAACTTTTACTTCCATTTAACTACAGTTTTAACAATATTTTATGTTTATGCTTTTATGTTTGTATCTTATGTTTATATTTTTATATTTAGACAAGATTAGCTTTCTGCCCCAACTTCAATTAACATTCTTTGTAATGCAAATCTCCCTCTTCTGTCTTTCAAAGCCCTGGCCTCTTACTCTCTAGCAGGACAATATTTGGGTTGCTACCCAAATCTGTGTGCTCAGAATTGCAATTCTTTGATCCCAAAATAAATATTTCTTTGCCTCTCATTGTGGCTGTTTATTTTTAAGTTAACAGTTGGAATGTTCATGTCCCCCTAAAAGTTGTATACTGAAATCCTAGTGCACCATGTAACTGTATTAGGAGGTGGGGCCTTTGGGAGATGATTAGGACATGAGGGTGGAGCCTTCATGAATGAGATCAGTGCTTTTAAAAAAGAAGCTGCAGGGGCCAGCCCCAGAGGCCTAGTGGTTAAGTTCAATGTGCTTGGCTTGGGCAGCCAGAGTTCAATTCCCAGACATGGACCTACACTTCTCTGTTAGCAGCCAGGCTGTGCTGGCAGCCCACATACTAAAATATGGAGGAATATTGGCATTGATTTTAGCTCAGGGTGAATCTTCCTCAGCCAAAAAGAAAGTAGAGGCTCCAGAGAGACCCTTAGCTCCTTCTACCATGTGCTGACACAGTAGGAAGGCACCAGCTATGATCAAGGAAGAGCGTCCTCACCAAAACACTACCTTGCTGATGCCTTGATCTTGGACCTCTGAGACTCTGGAACCATGAGAAATAAATTTTGTTGTTTATAAGCTACCAAATCTATGATTTTCTTTTTGTTATAGCTGCCACTATAGACTAAGACATGCATGACACCATAATAAGCTTGTGTCTTAAAAAAATAGACCTCAATAAATCAATAAAAGGAATGAACAAATGAGTGAATGAATCACTAACATTTACATAAATAGGATTGGAGAGGAAGGTAGTGATCTTGAAATCAATGGTTAGTGCTGTGGTAGGCAGCCTCAAAAATGGGCCCCAATGATCCCTGCATTTTGGTATTCACATCCTTGTGTAATCCACTCCTCTTGAATGTAGGCTGGGCATATCAACTCACTCCAATAAAGTAAAGTTATGAGATGTCATTTCTGAAATTAGGTTACAGAAAAATTGTAGCTTATGACTTGGGCCTCTCTCTTGTTTTCTTACTTGCTTACTCTGCAGAGAGTCAGTCAGCATGTGAGCTGAACTATGGAGAGGCCCATCTGGCAAGGAATTGATGTCTCCAGTCAACAATCAATGGGGACCTGAGGCCTGACAACATCCATACATGTGAGTTTGGGAGGAGATATTCCCAAAGTTGGGCTTTGATATGGCCAACATCTTGACTGAAGCCTTGTGAGAGATCCTGAGCCAATGATATCTGGGTTCTTGACCTTTAGAAAATGTAAAATGATAAATGTTTGTTGTATTAAGCCTCTAAATCTTCTTGTAATTTGTTCCACAGCATTAGTTAACTACTATAAATAACTTCCTCATTTTCATCCAGAGGTAACTCCATGTTTTTGAGGGCCTGATGACCAGGACGTGAAAACCTGGACCTCACTGACATTTAAAGTTATCACTTTATCCATTATTGTGAATATTATAAAAGTATAATTTTCTTCATTTATATAAATATGTTAGAAGGATTGCTATCAAAGTATAGTACAAAACTTTGCTCTATTAAATAACTAAGCATCACTTAAAAACTCAGTCTTGGGGTCGGCCTGGTGGTGCAGCGGTTAAGTTCGCACATTCTGCTTCCATGGCCCAGGGTTCCCTAGTTTGGATCCTGGGTGCAAACCTACACACTGCTTGTCAAGCCATGCTGTGGCAGGGGTCTCACATAAAATAGAGGAAGTTGGGCATGGATGTTAGCTCAGGGCCAGTCTTCCTCAGCAAAAAGAGGAGGATTGGCGGCAGATGTTAGCTCAGGGTTAATCTTCCTCAAAAAAGACGCCAGAAAAACTCAATCTTATCAGGTTCTGATTAAGTTCATCTGAGGTAGTTTCCAAAAATCTAGATACTATAAAATATTTTACAATGATTATGGTGTAGAGCCAGGTTTAAAATACAATGTTAAATTAACGTTTTATATTATTGTAATGCACATAACACATGAAAACATTATAATATACTCACTGGAACATAACTACTATAAAGTGAAATGCAATATATGATGGTTTGTTAATATAGCTTTTCATATAAAACAAAGAATATAAAAAGTGTAGTCAGTTATCTTCAATATAATGCCTAAGTTTGTAGCAAAACAATGTTTGTCTACCAATCGATAAAGTAATATAAACTGAACATCTGTCAGCTTCTTTATTTGATCCCAGAAAATCCCTCTCTCCCCCCAAAAATCCTTGTGTTAGGTATTTTATATTAAATTGGGATTTGGAGAACTAAATTTCACTCCAGGTTCTGTAGACAGAAAATGGCAAAAGTATGATTTGTATTTGGGCACATCTAACCCCAAATGTACATCCTGGGAACTATAGAGTGCTGTGCTTAGTGGTGTTAGGTACATAATAGCACTACAAGTATCACGAAGTGAGGCAACTCAGATTTCTATTGTTTTGATTGTGTCTTGAGGCAGAACTTACTGGGTGGATCTATTATGAATCAAATTTATATTCACCTGGAGAGCTACTGGACTTCCCCTTCTCAGGAAATCAGATTGTTCCTTACCTTAAGGTTATCTATCATTTCAAAATAAGGAAGAGAGGGCAAGAGGAAAATGCAATGCTCAAACGAGAACTTGAAATACTTTAGACAATTATTATTTGCTCATTTATCCACATATTTGGGGAGCATGCATTCTGTGATGACAATGAAATAATATGGCAGCAATGAAAATGTGCCACTGAGATCACCTGCTGTGGGAAAGGATGTTGAGAAAAGGCCCCAGTTACTGTGTTCTGAATTTACCATCATGTTAGTGCTAAAGCCACACTCCACACAGGCTGCTGGAAGCTAACCACTGAGAGCAGCAGGATACATTAATGCAGATCCATACATACAAAATGGAAATTCCCTTTGATGGGAGACTTTGGCTCCTGGACTCTTCGTTAGCCTGGTTGAATCTTTTTTAGGTCTGCAGTTCACCTGCCTTCCTAAGCAGCCCTTCTTCTCTCCCACTCTTCTCCACAGAGGTAATATATGCACTATGGTCTGAAGGCTCCTCTCACCTCCTTTGGCTTCCTCCATTTCTTCAGTCAGAGAAATTTTACTCAATAAATCTTTTGTCCTTCTAATCCAGCTTGGGCATCTACTTCTCAGAAGATCCTAACTAATGCAAGTGATGCCAAAAATGTCCTGGTGGAGGGGAGTGCCAAAGAAGTGCAATGCTTCAGGCATTTGAAAGATGTGTGGGGGACTACATCAATGCAGGCAGTGGAGTTAGCTTGTTTCTGTTAAACTGCACCAATACCTTGCTGAGGGACAATAAGAAACCTAAATAGCAATTAAAAATTTAGTGTGAGCCCCACAGGGGCTCTTTTGTAGTTTACCAAGAGGCTATTTTTCTCCTGCAGTTGAAAAGCAAATGCAACTAATCAACAGGCTGAAAATCTGATAGAGTTAACATTTCAGAAACATTTAAATGTTTGGCCAAGGCAAGTCTGTTACAGTAAGATCATGACCTGGGTTTGGACAACCCGAGATCTTCTAAGCATGGGATAGAGAACATTTGGATAGATGCTCCGGAGGATGTTGACTCCAAGCTTGTAGATGTGGCCTACCCTTCCCTAATAGGACACAAAATGTCTGCTATGGTGGAAGATGCAGTAGCCATCCTTCCCCTGAAGGCAACCAGTGCCATAACGAGGAATTTTCCCCACCTCTTCTGGCTGCCAGGACAATAAGTAGGGTTAAATTTCAGCATATAAAAGACCTGCCAAGGGAGGAAAAAGGCTAGACACTGAAGATGTTGCAAGAATTAGATAGCAAATACTGAAAGGAACAGAGAAATACCCTGGGGTTAAATTTTGAGGATGCTTGATCAAGGAGGCCAGAATGTAAGACTGGATAAGCAAGAATGTATTGACTTGGCGTTCTCTTGGGCTACTGAATTTAACAGCCTTGCAAGGATCCCAGGCAGTAGAGCAAATTCACTGCTAGCATGGCTTATTAAAGATTGGAAAAATAAATGACCACTGCTTATTAAAGTGAAGATGACTGGGTTACTCCAACAGGCAGTTAAGAAGGAATAAAAAGGCCAAGAGAAGTGGGCAAGCAGAAATGCATATTTTAGGAAAGACTAGAAGATTTACCAGAGGATTACTATCTCAGTTCCACTGAGGGTCCAGAGGACACTTCAGTCACCAAGGCTCTCAGGAAAAGTGTAAGTGAGAGGGACACCAGCATCACTGACAGCAGAAGAGTCTGGCCTCATTAATACCCAAGGGAGTGTTGTGCCTCCAAAGACACACCAGAGGATAGTGCTCACCTCACAAAAGCCAGGAGAAAGCAATTACCATAACAAAGCCTAGGTGGCTTCTCATGCTGAGCATAGGTTAAGGAGGGGTAAAATTGACAGCAGCAACAAAAAACTGCTTAATACATGCAAACAAAAAAGAAGAAAAATGTGAAAGAATAGAAGAGCAGGATGAAGAGGGAAATTTCTCCAATAAAAAGTCACAATCCCTTATTTAGTTAGACCTAAACCAATTTTCAGACCTAGAGCCCATTGACTAAAGAGGTGCCCAGATCTCTAGAAGAAAGAACCTGCAACTATATGGCAAGTATATACCATGATGATTCTTCCCCAAAGGGGACCTATGGCCATTTACCTGAGTGACTGTGCACTGGAGAGTGGGAAAAGCCCAGACATTTTGAAGACTCTTAGTTATACAGACTGTGTTGACATTGATACCTGGAAACATGAAGCATCATAATAACTCTCCTTCTTAGGGTGGGACCTTACAGCGTTCCAGTAATAAGTAGAAACCTGGCTAAAGTACAGTTTAAAGTAGGCACAACAGTTCTAAAGACCTGCCCAGTGGTCATTCCCCTGGTCCCTGTGTGTATAATTAGAATAGATTCACTTGGCATTTGGAATGGCCTGGTATGAGGTTGTCTGGCTTGTGGAATAAGCCCAGTGGCAACCTCTGAAACTGCCCCTCACTCAAGCCAAGGTAACATATAAAAAGTAGTATTCCATCCCCAGCAGGATGATAGATTAGTGTCATCATCAGAGATATAAACACCTAAAACACGTAGCGGTCTTGGTTTCGACTGCATCTTGATTTAATTAACTAGTCTGACCCTTCTAGAAACTGAATGGAACCTGTATAATGATTATAGACTACTGCAACCTTGCAAGTTGTATCTCAGTCACAGCTACACGGCTGAGTATGTTATCTTTGTTAGAGCAGATTAGTAAGACCTCATATATACATGATATGCAGCCATTAGTTTGGCAAATGTATTCTTCTCCATCTCAGTGAGAAAAAGAGTATAAGAAACAGCTTGCATGTGAGATAGTCAACAATATTCATTTGCATTTTGCATCAGGGCTATGTTAATGTTCCCACTCTCTGCATTATATACTCCAAAGAGATCTGGACCACCTGGACATCCTCCAGAACATCATACTGATCCATTACATCAATGACATCAAGCTGATTGGACAGCATGAACAAGAGGTAACTGTACACTAAAGACGTTTAAACACATGCTCTTTGGATGGTGGCACATATAGCCTGTGAAGACCTATGGACCATGGAAGATTCACGAATCTAAACCTTTTCAGTATAGGAACACTGCTCCGGTCCATGCCTAGGTGACACAGAATTTAGCTTTGTGCAGGGCCAGGTTTAGGATTAAACTCTACAGAAGATTCAGACAGTGACTCAAGTAACCTTGCCACCTGGGACATATATTCCGGCCGATCCCATGGTTTGGAGGGTTCAGTGATAGGAAAAGATGCAATATGGAGCTTATGTCAAGTCCTAGATGTGGAATTCAAATGCTGACCCCTTGGATTTTGGAACAAGGCCATTCCACCCACAAAAGAATATTACACTATTTGTAAAATAGCTCTTGTCAAGATACTGAGCTCTTCCGGAAGAGATTAAACCTTTGACCATGGGAGATCAAGTGTTATTGTTTCTGAAACTACTTGTTTTGAGTTGGTTTCTGCTAATCTGCTAAATCAAAGTAGAATGAGCTCAGAAACAGTCTATCATGTCATGAAAATGGTACATTGAGCCCAAGCAGAACCAGAAGGCACAAATTAGCTTCATGAGTATATAGCCCAGAAAACTCTGTCATCCCTCACAATTGCAGCAGTGCCCCTCCCCCAGTTCACATCTACAGCTGTTGGGGTGTGTATGGAGGCTGAAGGAGGAAGAACTTGCCTGAGCTTGGATTATGCTTGGTTCACACAGTACTTCTGTAGAAGCCGAAAAATCACCAGTAATTTCATTATAGCTACATTCAGAACTTTTCTTAAAAGAGAATGGAGAGGAAAAATCTGAATGAGAAGAGCTATGAATAGTTCATTTGGTCATTCATGTTATTTGAAAAGAAGTTGGCCCAAAGCAAGAATATAGAGATTCTTAGATATTGACTAGTGCCCTGGGGTTTTGGTCAGGAGTTCGTAAAGAAAAAGTCTTGAAGATCAGACAAAAGGAGGCCTTGGTAGAAAGAACCACAGGGATGGAGGGATGACAACAACAACAATGACAATGAAGTGTTAGGATTATTGTATCACACATTAATACTCACCAGGCAGCAATTACCAATGAAGAAGCACTGAACAATCCAGTCCATATGGAAATGAGTTAGTCAGTTGATATTATTCACTTCATTATTAGCCACTCTCGAATGGGCATGATGAACATATAAAGTGAGAGGCCACAGTGGCAGTGACAGAGGCTATGTATATGTCCAATAGCATAGATTCTCATTTTCCAAAGCCAGTTTTGGTACTGCTGCCTCTGAATGTCCAAATTCACAGCAGAGACAGTAAGGGAATGGGCCTATGAACTTGGGATATACCAGCTGTATCACATACCCATATATCCAGAAATAGCTTCACAGAATGCTGGAGTTTCTTTCTAAAAGTACACCTGGAATTCCATCTCAGAGGCAACACTCTGAAAGCATAAGGTGCTATTCTTCCAGATGCAATATATGCATTAAACTAGACATTTGCATATGATTCTGTGATCCTAATAGAAAGAATAGGTGAGCCTGGGAAATAAAGGGTCTTTCTTACCATCGCTCCAAATGACCCGCTGGGATTTGTGGGGTTTCTGTCCGCTCAGGGCTCTGTGGATTTGGAAGTCCCAGCCCTTAAAGAAGGCATTCAGTCACCTAACAGGTATAACTGACTGATCAGCAGGATATGAGAGAGACCTTTTTAAATACTAGGGCATAAATATATGTGAGACCCAGGTTAACTAAACAAACATACTTCTTTGTCCTGTTAAAACTATGAATGGACATGTGCACCAATTCTAGACTAAGAAGGTCATAATAAACAATGGTTTAATGATCTAAGAATGAGGCTCGAGTCACACCATCAGTTAAGACACCAATATTTGCAAGTTAATAATTAAAAGTGAGAGGAACTTAAAAACGGAAGAGAGAGAGAATGAGTACTACTGTCAACTCTGAAATCAAGTGCAGTGACAGGGTATATAGTTCTTCCCACTCACTTTTCTCTGCGGAGTTTTCTCTCAGGGAGAGAGGCCCACAAGAATCATGGAGGAGCTGCTCTCCAAATCCATGTGCAGAAACAGACCAGTGCACAAGGTATGGACAATGGCAGGCATAAAATACACTCTTCACATCTGCTCATGAAATGTCATTGACTGCTGGTCCCAGCTGCTGCTGCTCTCTGAATCTAACCATGCATTTGCACTAGGCCACATACCCAGGGGCTGCCCCCAGCCAGTGACTGAATGCAGCAAAGATACTGGTGCAGGTCCATTTCTGCAAGATGCGGGACTTTTCTGATGGGTTGTTTTGGCTCAAAGACTCCCCAGTGACCTGACAGAAACTTTCTTATAACCACACTGCAGTCTGACACTCTTCCTACCAATCTTCCAGCCTTGTCTCTCCTACACAGTGGGCCAAACCTGCATTGCAGTCTGAATCTCTTCCAGCCTCCCCTGCTCACCCCAACAGTCCCTACAGGTATTTCTCCAAATAAATTTTCCCCTTGTCTAACTCTGTCTTGGCATCTGATTCCCCAAGAACCCAAACTACACAGATGAAAGTCTTGCTCTAAAGATATCACAATTATTGTCATAATTTCCATCCTGTTCTCACTATAGACTGCTAGTCATTGGGGGAAGTACTTTAATTTATCAAATAGGGAATACTGCGTTGTGACTTTTTTCTGCTTTCTTCTTTGCCTTAATGTAAACTGGTGTTTTGTTAAGAACGGGTGTATGATGGTAGAAAACAATTTGTTTCTTGGTTGTATTTCTGAAATTGCTTTTAGTATATTGAGTTGCTGTTTACTTGATCTGAATGCCATTGACTATCATCATTTAATCTTTAAAGTATTGAATTAAATATCACGTGCTTGTATTAACCTCAAGGTCACAAGCCTATTATATTTAAATCAACACAATTTGTTTGACATAATCCAAATATTATCAGAGAAAAGTATTATTACCCCAGAAGATGAGAAAACAAAATGGTGTGTTGTGTGTGTACCAGATTTTAGCATTATTCTCCAAAATATGGCATCTTAAAATATATTCTCTTGGTGTTTTATGTCTATGCATTATTCAACACTCTTTGGATTGAAGGTAATATTTTTGTTACTTGAATTGGCTTAAATAAAATTGACAGAATAAAAGACAAAAGCTGTCAAATCAAAAAGTTTAGCAATGCAATTGGACTCATTAATATTTGTAATCATGGGCTTAGATGCTTCTAGATATTTCTGTCTCCCTTCTCTTTAATTCTCTGAATAGTTGGTGCATTTTTTTCCTCACTTAATATTGTCTTTAATCTTATACTGCCAAAATCTTGAGATGTATATTTTAATATTTCTACCACTTAAGAGTTTTGAAGAATTGAGGTCTTTTTTTTTTTTTTTTATACTCACAGTTGTGATTTCTTGTAGTGAAAGGATGCAGATTAACATCAGCCAAGGGGAAAAGTGCATAAGGAAAAGCCCAGAAGAAGTTCAAAACGTTGAGTTTCTCTCCCCATGGAGTCAGGATGCTTTATTCTCCTGGTCCCAACGTGTCACAGTACATACAGAGTATTGCCAACCAAGAAAGTTCTCTTCAGCCTCAGTGTTCAGAGTTGGGGCTTCATTATGTAGATTTGATTGATTGCCCACATTATTTTTTTTGTAGCTCTTAAAAGCAATAATTACTTATAGTATTTTTTTATTAATTTACTTTTTTATTGCCGTAACATTGCTTTATAACATTATACAACTTTCAGGTGCACATCATAACATATTTACCACCCAAAGACTAATTGCAGTCCATCTCCACACACATGTGCCTAATCACCCCTTTTGCCCTCCTCCCTCCCTCCCGTCCCCCGCCCCGGGTAACCACCAATTCAATCTCTGTTGCTATGTGTTTGTCAGTCATTGTTTTTATCTTCTACTTATGAGTGAGATCATATGGTATTTGACTTTCTCCCTCTGACTAATTTCACTCAGCATGATACCCTCAAGGACGATCTATGTTGTCACAAATGGGTGGATTTCGTCATTTCTTATGGCTGAGTAGTAGTCCATCCTGTGTATATACCACATCTTCTTTATCCATTTGTCCCTTGATGAGCACCTAGGTTGCTTCCAAGTCTTGGCTATTGTGTATAATGCTGCAATGAACATAGTGGTGCATATATCTTTACGCATTTGTGTTTTCAAGTTCTTTGGATAAATGCCCAGCAGTGGAACAGCGGGATCATATGGTAGATCTGTTCTTAATTTTCTGAGGATACTCCATACTGTTTTCCATAGTGGCTGCACCAGTTTGCACTCCCACCAGCAGTGTACAAGGGTTTCCTTCTCTCCACATCCTTTCCAGCGCTTGTTGTTTCCTGTCTAATTAATTATACCCATTCTGACAGGAGTGAGGTGATAGCTCATTGTAGTTTTGATTTGCATTTCCCTGATAGTTAATGATGTTGAACATGAATAATTAAGTTTGAACAGCTGGGGAAATGTGCTCTGATTTTTTTATCTTCTATTAGGCTCCTCTCCTGGACCAAGAACTTGCAGCTAAAGGTACTATAGCAAAATACGAAAGGTTTTTCTAGAACCACACAGTTAAAGTAAAGATAGGAGTAGTACCCAGTAGAAAGGACTATTCCAAGAAAAAAGGAAGAGGCTATTTGTAAACAAAAAAGAAAAAAAGCAGAGAAAATATTGCCTGCTATATTCTGAAATTTATGTCATTATTCCAGAGTTTTTGATGTAATATATAGATGTTAGATCATGACCTTTAGGATCAGTATGATAAACTAGATTGGGAAAATATAGTGAAAATTAACTGTTAATTATGAGAGCAAGTTCAGGGATGGTTAATCGAGAAAGTTTGTACTCAACAGCAATTTGTAAAAATGTTTAGTTGAGTATTTTGTTGTAAAGAAGGGCAGAATAATAATATAATTATGAGCCAGGCTCATTAGTCATTCCATTATAAGTCATAAATAATTTTAAGTTGCAAAATATTGATCAAATACAGTTTAGAAGCATCCATTGATGAAGATCTAAGCACAGAAAGATCATACACAATTTTAATAACTTGACGTCCCAACAGATTGATCACATCTTTCTCTACTATTCTGAACATTGTTTATGTCATTTCACTCATCACATCATGCTGAAGTTATTTTGCTTACATATTTGCCTCAGCTGCTTGACAGTGAGCTTTTTGAAATTAGCGACACTTTTTTAGTTTATGTCTATATCCTTTGTATTCTCTCAAATGCCTAATATAATATGCATTGTGTAAAAATTTATTTTTTTAATAAAAAAAGAAATAAACCAAAACAGAGATTTATTATCAGACATTCAGGATTCATCATTGTGAAAAGAATGGAATTTGAAAACAGGGAACACAATCTATCTAAAGGTTTTTAGGTCCTAGACAAGAGAAATTTACAGAGAAAGGCAAAGAAGGAAAACGCTTATTGGAAGCATTGCTTACAGAGAACAAGTTCAGATCCGCTCAATACTGAGTCATTGAACTACTGACCACAACTAAGGTCAAGTGTGATTCAGGGCCTAAAGCATGCTTAAGCATTTAGGTGAAAGTCAAGAGGGTGCAACTTCAAAGCTGACAGATAGCAGATATACAAGAGCTGAAACTATTTCCTGTTTGTACTAGCAAATATGAATTTCCTGCACTATAAGAAAACCAGATTATATATTGTGATGATAGAATAGCTAAATTGTGTTTTCTAAACTGTTTAAGACACAATCTTGGGGCCAGCCCCATGGGCCAGTGGTTAAGTTTGCATGCTCTGCATTGGCCACCCAGGGTTTTGCTGGTTCAGATCCCGGGCATGGACTTAGACATGGCACCGCTCATCAAGCCATTCTGAGGCGGCATCCCACATAGCACAACCAGAAGGACCCACAACTAAAATACACAACTATGTACTGGGGGCCTTTGGGGAGAAGAAGGAAAAATAAAAATAAAAATAAAATCTTAAAAAAAAGACATAGTATCAGGTATAAATGTGTTTTAAATATAAAACAAGGAAATCATGGACTAGTAGGAAGCACTGATATAGATAGAATAGCTCAGTTTTTAAAATGTGTGCTTTTT
This sequence comes from Equus quagga, assembly GCF_021613505.1. NCBI lineage: Eukaryota > Metazoa > Chordata > Mammalia > Perissodactyla > Equidae > Equus > Equus quagga. The sequence goes on from NC_060282.1 coordinate 28,279,424, forward strand.
AAATACTAATAAAATCAAATAATAGGTAGGACAAAAACAATTGGCAAGTCTTTAGATGATTTTCACTTTTCCTATACTTGGTGCCAATAGAGATAACTAGAGGATTAAAATGTCTTTAATAACTTGGGTTAAAATCAACTATCGAAAACAATATGAAATGCAGAACAATATAAGAGGGAGGTGAGTTTTTCACCTGAAATATAAAAAGAAAATGTAAAAAAGAAATAATGACAATGGTACACTGAAGCATAAAGCGATAATTATGTTTCACTTTTTTAATACTAGGCATAATTCTATGATAAATGATGATGAAAAAATCTTCTAGGGATATAGTGTTCATCCTCACGGGATACGGAAGTCTTAAGGCATCAGGTATTAGTCCTGTATTAGTCAGTAAATTACTTCTTTCTAGACACTAAATGGCAGCCTCCTGCTCAGGAAGAATTAATTTAGTGTGTTATGTCTTTAGAACACACAAGCTAATGTCAAATCATGAAATAATTATCACATAATTAGTTTTATTAATAATAGTAATATATTCATATTATACTCCACAATCAGCAAAATTCTTTCAATAAGTCACTCAGTAAAAATAAGTTAAATACTTTGGAAGCTATTAATTTTGTCAGGCTACTAACCGCCATTTACCATACTGAAGTTGCAATTTACTAGGTGGCAGAAGTGACCTAAATGAGACATATTCAGCTCTGCAATTCAAAATTATTAAGATTTTGTGGCCTCTGAAACTCACCAGAGAAATACTCTTTTTTTTTTTATTGAGTTAATGATAGGGTACAATCTTGTGAAATTTCAGTTGTACATTAATGTTTGTCATTTGTGTTGTAGGTGCACCACTTCACCCTTTGTGCCCACCCCCCACCCCACCTTTCCCCTGGTAGCCACTAATCTGTTCTCTTAGTCCACATTTTTAAATTCCTCATGAGTGGAGTCATACACAGATTATCCTTCTCTAGCTGGCTTATTTCACTTAACATAATTCCCTCAAGGTCCATCCATGTCATTGCAAATGAAATGATTTTGTTCTGTTTTGCTGCTGAGTAGTATTCCATTGTATATATGTACCACATCTTCTTTATCCATTCATCTGTTGATGGGCACTTAGGTTGCTTCCATGTCTTGGCTATTGTAAATATTGCTGCAATGATCATTGGGGTGCATAGGACTTTTGGAATTGCTGACTTCAAGCTCTTTGGATAAATATCCAGTAGTGGGATGGCTGGATCGTACGGTAGTTCTATTTTTAATTTTTTGAGGAATCTCCATACTGTTTTCCATAGTGGCTGCACCAGTTTGCCTTCCCACCAGCAGTGTATGAGGGTTCCTTTTTCTCCGCAACCTCTCCAACATTTGTTGCTATTAGTTTTAGATATTTTTGTCATTCTAACGGGTGTAAGGTGATATCTTAGTGTAGTTTTGATTTGCATTTCCCTGATGATCAGCGATGATGAGCATCTTTTCATGTGCCTATTGGCCATCAGTATATCTTCTTTGGAGAAATGTCTTTCATGTCTCCAGCCCATTTTTTGATCTGGTTGTTTGATTTTTTGTTGTTGAGTTGTGAGAGTTCTTTATATATTATAGATATTAAGCCTTTGTCAGATATATGACTTGCAAATATTTTTTTCCCAGATAGTGGGTTGTTTTTTTGTTTCAATCCTGTTTTCATTTGCCTTGAAGAAGCTCTTTAGTCTGATGAAGTCCCATTTGTTTATTCTTTCTATTGTTTCCTGTCTCTGAGAAGACATGGTGTCTGAAAAGATCCTTTTAATACTGATGTCAAAGAGTGTACTGCCTACGTTTTCTTCTAGAAGCCTTATGGCTTCAGGTCTCACCTTTAGGTCTTTAATCCATTTTGAGTTATTTTGGTGAATGGTGAAAAAGAATGGTCAATTTTCATTCATTTACATATGGCTTTCCAGTTTTCCCAGCACCATTTGTTGAAAAGACTTTCTTTTCTCCATTGTATGCCCTCAGCTCCTTTGTCAAAGATAAGCTGTCCATAGATGTGTGGTTTTATTTCTGGGCTTTCAATTCTGTTCCATTGATCTGTACACCTGTTTTTGTACCAGTACCATGCTGTTTTGATTACTGTAGCTTTGTAGTATGTTTTGAAGTCAGGGATTGTGATGCCTCCCGTTTTGTTCTTTTTTCTCAGGACTGCTTTAGCAATTCGGGGTCTTTTGTTGTCCCATATGAATTTTAGGATTCTTTGTTCTCATTCTGTAAAGAATGTCATTGGGATTCTGATTGGGATAGCTTTGAATCTGTAGATTGCTTTAGGTAGAATGGACATTTTAACTATGTTTATTCTTCCAATCCATGTACATAGAATGTCTTTCCATCTTCTTATGTCATCATCCAATTCTCTCAGAAAGGACTTGTAATTTTCATTATATAGGTCCTTCACTTCCTTAGTTAAATTTACCCCGAGGTACTTTATTCTTTTTGTTGCAATTGTGAATGGTATTGGGTTCTTGAGTTCTTTTTCTGTTAGATCGTTATTAGAATATAGAAATGCTACTGATTCATGCAAATTGATTTTGTACCCTGCACCTTTGCTGTAGTTATTGATTACTTCTAAGAGTTTTCCAATGGATTCTTTAGGGTTTTCTATATGTAAGATCATGTCCTCTGCAAACAGCGAGAGTTTCACTTCTTCCCTCCCTATTTGGATTCCTTTTATTCCTTTTTCTTGCCTGATTACTCTGGCCAGGACCTCCAGTACTATGTTAAATAAGAGTGGTGATAGAGGGCATCTTCGTCTCATTCCTCTTTTCAAGGGGATGGCACTCAGTTTTTGCCCATTGAGTATGATGTTGGCTGTGGGTTTGTCATATATGGCCTTTATTTTGTTGAGGTAGTTCCCTTCTATGCCCATTTTGTTCAGAGTTTTTATCATAAATGGCTGTTGAATCTTGTCAAATGCTTTCTCTGCATCTATTGAGATGATCATGTGGTTTTTATTCCTCAGTTTGTTGATGTGGTGTATCACATTGATTGATTTACGGATGTTGAACCATCCCTGTGTCCCTGGTATGAATCCCACCTGATCATTATGTATGATCCTTTTGATGAATTGTTGAATTCTAGTGGCCAAAATTTTGTTTAGAATTTTTGCATCTATGTTCATCAGTGATATTGGCCTGTAGTTCTCTTTTTTCGTGGTGTCCTTGTCAGGATTTGGGATCAGAATGATGTTGGCCTCATAGAATGTGTTATGAAGTGTTCCATCCTCCCTAATTTTTTGGAATAGCTTGAAAAGGATAGATATTAAATCCTCTCTGTATGTTTGGTACAATTCCCCAGGAAAGCCATCTGGTCCTGGGGTTTTATTCTTTGGGATGTTTTTGATTGCTGTTTCAATCTCTTTCCTTGTGATTGGTCTGTTCAAATTGTCTGCCTCTTTTTGAGTGAGCTTTGGGAGATTGTAGGAGTCCAAGAATTTATCCATTTCCTCTAGGTTATCCATTCTGTTGGCATATAGTTTTTCATAGTATTCTCTTATAATCCGTTGTATTTCTGAAGAGTCTGTTATTTCTCCTCTTTCATTTCTGATTTTGTTTATTTGAGCTTTGTCCCTTTTTTTCTTTGTAAGTCTGGCTAGGGGTTTGTCAATTTTATTTATCTTCTCAAAGAACTAGCTCTTTGTTTCGTTGATCCTTTCTACTGCCTTTTTCATTTCAATAGTATTTATTTCTGCTCTGATTTTTATTATTTCTCTCCTTCTGCTGACTTTGGGCTTTATTTGCTCTTTTTTCTCTAGTTCAGTTAGGTGTAGTTTAAGATTGCTTATTTGGGATTTTTCTTGTTTGTTAAGATGTGCCTGCATTGCGATGAATTTTCCTCTTAATACAGCTTTTGCTGTATCCCATATGAGTTGGTATGTCATGTTATCATTTTCATTTGTTTCCAGGTATTTTTTGATTTCTTCTTTAATTTATTCAATGATCCATTGCTTGTTCACTAGTGTATTGTTTAGTCTCCACATCTTTGTGCCTTTCTCAGCTTTTTTCTTGTAATTAATTTCTAGCCTTATAGCATTATGAACGGAGAAGATGCTTGTTATTATTTCAATTTTTTTAAATTTGTAGAGGCTTGCCTTGTTTCCCAACATATGGTCTATCCTTGGGAATGTTCCAGGTGCACTCGAGAAGAATGTGTATTCTGCTGTTTTAGGGTGAAGTGATCTATATATGTCTATTAAGTCTAATTGTTTTAGTTTTTCGTTTAGCTCCACTATTTCCTTGTTGATTTTCTGTCTGGATGATCTGTCCATTGATGTGAGTGGGGTGTTGAGGTCCCCTACTATTATTGTGTTGTCTTTAACATCTTCCTTTAGGTCCGTTAATAGTTGTTTTATGAATCTTGATGCTCCTATGTTGGGTGCATAGATATTTATAAGCATTATTTCTTCTTGATGAAATGTCCCTTTGATCATTATATATTGTCCCTCTGTGTCTCTCTTTACCTGTCTTATTTTGAAATCCGCTTTGTCTGATATAAGAATTTCAACACCTGCCTTCTTCTGCTTGCTATTAGCTTGAAGTATTGTCCTCCACCCCTCACTCTGAGCCTGTGTTTGTCTTTGGGGCTGAGGTGTGTTTCCTGGAGGCAACAAATTGTTGGATCTTGTTCTTTAATCCATTTTGCCACTCTGTGTCTTTTTATTGGAGAGTTCAATCCATTTACATTGAGAGTGATTATTGATGCATGTGGACTTAATGCTGTCAATCTGTTGCTCATTATCTTGTTTTCCTGCATTTCTTTTCCTGTGTGCTTTAGCCTACCCATTTAATACTGCAATTTCTTATGCTGGGTTTCTTAGATTTTTCCTTATTTATGTTTTGCTGCTCTGTTCTGTTTTTTAGTGTAGTGGCTACCCTGAAGTTTGTATTTAGAATCTCATGTATAATATAGTCTATTCTCTGGTGGTCTCTTACTTACTTTTCCTAGACTGATTTAGACGCTTTGCTCTTCCCCTCCTAAATAATTATTTTCATTTCTTATTCCAACTCGTGTTATGAATTTGTAGTTAGAGTGATAAGATCATCTTTGCTTTGGTAGTTTCCTTACCCTTACCCTAATGCTATAGTTGAATTTTGCTATCCTGTTCTGGTTCTATCCATCTGTCTCCCTACTCTGTGGTTTGTGACCCCTTTCTCCCTTTTTTCTTTTTTCAGGTATGAGAGCCTTCTTGAGGATTTCTTGTAGTGGAGGACTTTTAGTTACTAATTCCCTTAACTTTTGTTTGTCTGCAAAAGATTTAATTTCTCCCTCATATCTGAAGGATATTCTTGCTGGATAGAGTATTCTTGGCTGAAGAGTTTTATCTTTTAAAGCTTTGAATATGTTACTCCATTCTCTCCTAGCTTGTAAGGTTTCTGTAGAGAAATCTGCTGAAAGTCTGATAGGAGCACCTTTGTAGATTATTCTCTTCTGTCTTGCTACCCTGAGTATTCTTTGTCTGTCTTTCATTTTTGTCATTTGTCCTACTATGTGCCTTGCAGTAGGTCTTTTCACATTGACAAATCTAGGAGATCTGAAAACTTCCTCTACACACATTTCTCCGTCAATCCCTAGATTTGGGAAGTTCTCTTCTATAATTTCATTAAGCACACTTTCTGCTCCATTTTCCTTTTCCACGTTCTTGGGAATTCCCATGATCCTTAAATTCTTTCTCCTCATTGAATCCACTATCGCTCAGAGATTTTCCTGATTTTTTTAAATTCTTAGTTCTCTTTCTTCCTCTGTCTGGAGCCATTCAGCCTGTCTATCTTCAATTATGTTAATTTGCTCTTCTACGGAGTCTACATGGGCATTCCGGGAATCCATATTCTGTTTTATCTGGTCCATTGTGTTTTTTATCTCTAGTAATTCTGTTTGATTCTTCTTTATAATTTCACTCTCGTTTGTGAAGTAACTCCAGAACTCGGCTTGTTTCTCTATCTTTCTCTCTACCTCATTGAGTTTTTTGATTATAGCTGCTCTGAACTCATTTTCACTTAGTTCACCTAATTCCAAGTCCTCAGGACTTAATTCTATGTTTTTATTGTTTTCCCTCTGGTCTGGGGCTTTTATAAATTGCTGGATAGCAGAGGAGTGTTTTTTTTTTTGCAAGGTGGTAGACTTCGGTTGAAGTTACAGCCTGTCGCCACTAGATGGTGGTCGAGAGCCATGTGTTCTGAGCTCTCCGCCTTCGGGAAAGATGGCAGTCCCCGGTGCGCTTTGCCAGGAGGGAGGGGCTGCTTTTCTCGTGCACCAATCTGGATTCGGATCAGTTCTGTTCTCTGGTCTCCCAGGACCCTGGGTTTATGGGGTCCCTGCACACGGAAGCTTTCCCCCATCAGCAGGTTTCCACTGTACCAGCGGCGAGAGTCCTGGATGATCCCCCAGTCGCACGGCCCCTCCCCTGCTTCTTCCCGTACCCCTGACAGCGATCCCGGTCTCTAAGGGAGGGAGCAAAGTTCTCTCCTTCCCCATCCCAGCTCCTCAGAGGCCAGTAGCAAGGTCTCCGTCCTCTATCTTCTTGGTACTGTATGTCTCTGACATGTTGGCCTTAGATTCATTATCTGAAATTCAGTTTTTCTAATCCTTTGTGGTAGTTTGGAGGGGAGAGAGTCCTGGGTCAGCTCACCATGCCATTTTGCTCCGCCCCTTCTCCAGAGAAATACTCTTAAAATATTTAAGGAAAATACATTTCTTTGGATTGTTATACCTATTATCATACTATTGTGACCAAGACTATGCACCATTCACTTCTGGGTGCTGAGCACAGGCTCCATTGGGTGGCTTCTAATGACACATTCAAAGAAATATTCAGAACTATGCCAGTGACAAAATTAATACAGGAGAAACTTATAAGTACAAAAGCATATTTCCTTTTTCTTTTTCTTTTTGCTGAGGAAGATTCACTCTGAGTTAACATCTGTGCCAATCTTCCTCTACTTTTTAGTATGTGGGCCACCAGCACAGCATGGTTACTAACAGAGCGGTGCAGCTCCATGCCCAGGAATCAAATTCAGTCTGCCAAAGTGGAGCACACTGAACTTAACCACTAGGCCACCGGGGCCAGCCCTCAATACAGTATTTCTGAATGTTGAAATTAATGAACATAGGTTCTTAAGCACTACAGTACAAACAATGGACATTTTGATTGATTGCAAATAATTATTTGTTATGAAAATATAGTGATAGAGTAAAATATGTTCACAATATAATATATAAATTTGTAAGATTGAAAATGATTTAAATTTCAACAAACATTTTTGTCAACTTACAAATGCATGTTAAGACAATGGAGAGGTTATAATTTGGAAAATTAGTAGAAAATGATATTTTTAAGTAATAATATAACAAATATGTAAAGGATTGATTATGAAAATCTGAAATATGTTTAGTGAATTTTTTGGAAACCTTCTTAGCATCAACATTTCCACATCTTTGGAAATAATAGATTTATTCTGCCTTTCTGACAATAAAAGCTTTGCTTATTTTCAAAACCAAACTATCTCTGCATTACTCAAATGCTATGGCCAATACTATCACCCAATGACCAATTGGGAATAAAAGGATTTGCAGCGGTGTGAAATCCACATTTCCTTCCCTTAAGCCACCTGGGGAGAAACGGTCTGGTCAAATCTCTTTCTAAACATGCTAATTGGATCCCTTGATGGCATTTATTAACAGACGTTTACTGCTATGGAATGCTTTTAGCAAGATATACCTGATCTGTCGAGGTTACTTATGGCAAACACACCTGGAATTTATGGATTTGTGGGATATGGTCCTCTGGAAAATGTTAGATATGTAATTATCAGTGTAAAAACTTAGTATTTCTTGATTTTGCCGGTTATAAATTTACTGCCTCTCAGCTACAAATTCACCTTTATTAGACTGCTCTGTGAAAATGGATCTGGGTCCTCTTAAACATTTATGTTTCCTATGCCAGTTGGCGTAAAGTTTTGTCAGAAGAGCACACTGCCAGAGAAAAGAGAGTTTTGTTTCCTATTTCTGATGTGCTAGCTTTACCTGTTCCTGTAGTGTTCTCAGCTTCTCTACAGCATAACTCTCCCAGCACGTGGCAGGCAGCAATATCTGGCAGCCAGCAGCTTCCTTTGACACCTTCCAGCATCTGAAAGTTTTGTAGAAGAGTGACTCTTTCCCAGTGCCCAGCTCATGCGATGCATGGCAGCCAGCAGCATTCAGCAGACAACCGATTCCTCCAGCATTTCTGGACCATCGGCTTTTGCATAATACTTGGTTGCTTCAGTGAACAGTGGCAAGCAGAACCCCACAGTCAAGCTTTGCCCAGTACCAAGTACCAAGGTGGGTCTCTGGCAGGTTCCAGAGGGCATATTTCCAGCAAGTTCTGCTGGCATGGCATCACAGAACTTCTGTCATCCAGTGAGCCATGGCTATGCCTTCTCCAATAGAGTTGGGATCTCATCTCTGCAAGATGCAGGTTCTTCCTTGGGTAATCTATCTCAGCCACAGGGTTAGTGATTGCTCCTTAAATCTGTTATTTCTATATCTTGCTTTCGCTTTACTTTTTTACTAGCCAATACCTCCATAATCTAATCACTTCTTATGGTTCACGATTCTTAATATTAAACTTACCTTGTTCAAATAACCACATGGCTTCGTCTCCTAATTGGACCCAGAATAATACAATGATCTAAAAAGCTCCCTTTGTGAAAGTGATACTCTGATTACGTCGTGTAGAAGCTTACATGTTAAATTTGGACCAGTGTGTATCTTAACATGACCAGGATCTGAGGAGACAGATTGGTGGTCTCAGACTCTTCCATGGTCTGCCTGTGTTTTGCAATTACCCATAATTTTTTATCTATTGGTAGAGTTTGATTCTGAGTAAGATAACTGATTTTTGTGAATTTGATTTTACAATCCACCCATTTGTGTTATCTATACTATAAAGAAAGGACAAATTATTGTAAAAATTACATTGCTAATTACTATAAATAAGACAAAAGAACAAACACTATCACAATATATTACAAAAGTATTAATGCAAGAGTACTGGTATGTTCCAAATAAAATATATTTTATGGTTTAAACAAAGGAAAAGATAAATTTACAGTATTTAGATAGATATTTTGTGATATGAATATATTATATCTTCACTTAGCTTTAGAAGATCCTTAAAGTTTGGCTGCTGGATAATGTACTAACATCTATTCCCCATTCAGGAACTCATACAAATATACTATCGAAAAACATGCTATTTTATTATAAACTTGGTCCTTTCAGCACTCTTCGACCAATGAAAGTGAAGACAGGCAAACTAACAATTGCATAAGGAAGAATTAATAGTTAAATGTGATTAATCATAGTATTTAAGAAAAAGTAAGAAATAAGACACAAGGTTAAAATAAGAAATGTGTATTCTGAAATCGTCCCTTATTTTTTCACCCACAATTAGGAGTAGTAAAAACTTACTAATTATCTTGGGAAGAGTCAATGAAATAATTAATGTAAAAGTGCTCAATAATTTATTAATTTATTATTCATTTATTATGACAACTCGTCTACAGTAACAACCAATTCTAAAATGATGATGTCTTAAGAAAACAAAGGTTTAGTTATTGTTCATACTACACGTCTATTATCAGGCAACTCTCTCACTTCTTACTCTAGGGACTTAGGCTGAAAGAGCAGTCACCAGACTAAATATTGGCATTCTCTTTGGCAGAAAAAGAGAAATCTCTGGACAATCTTATCTGCATGCTTAAATGCCAAAATTCAGAAGTGGCACTTGTTATTTTCACTAACAATTCATTGAATATAACTAGTTATGTATCCCCATCGCTGAAAGGAAGCCAGAAAGTATAATCTCATCATCGTCCTGAAACAGAGAAGCAGAACTATTTATAAAATCAGAGTAATAAATACTGTAGTCCACCCTCTGGTGACAAATCATTTGGTTAGAGTTTGAACCCAAAATGAAATAAACTAAGTGTTTTCTGTTTTCACTGAGAGGTACCTCAAGTCCAAGATCTCTGCACGATGTGCAGGAACCTCTATTTCAGGGAGAGTTGATCCAGACATTTATAAAATAAAAAGACAAGTTACTTGCCCTCTAAACACCCAATATACCACAGTAAACACTCCCATTTGAAAAGAAAAGGAAGAGTGGAAGACAGGAAGTCACTGGTTTACAGCAAACTGATATCCTGCTGGGCAGTTATTATGAAGGCCCCCTGCATGGCTCCTGGTGGATGAGGGGCCCACATGATTTTCCTCCATGGCCCTCATCTCTGCCTTCTAAGATTCTTTTTTCTCTTCTCCATTTTACTTGGCTAAATTTGAAGTGGGCATTGGAGAATATGTCAGCTTTGGGGGCTGAGCAGTTTTCTCATATCCTTTGCCAAGAGTTATATCCACAGTTCATTCTGAGAACACTTTTTAGATTCACTATATTTCTATGCCTTTTTTTTGCTCCCATGAATGTCTCTTTTGAATTAGTTGCTGATAATGTAAGCATATCAATCTTTGGTGGATAAAGTGCACAGTTATCTTTTCTCTGAGCCAGTTTATCCAATTTTAAGTTTATAGTTGGCATAGCAACTTTTAAAAGTATAGGTTATTTTCACTATAAAATATATAAGAAAATATGGTAAGTAATTTGAAGTTTCTCTATGGAGAATAAATTCTGTTCTCAATTTTTTGGTCATCTCAATAAAAGTTTATCAAACAGTTTAAGAAAAGATTGTGAGCAGTCTCAACCATGAGACATTATATTTGTTCTTATTCTCCTTGGTACCTCATTCTTTCTAACTATAAATCCTCACCCAGAATATTACTTTTGATATTTTATTGTAGATTTTATAAAAGCTCTCCATAATAATTGGTCAGCTCTGTGATATAAATGCCATTATCAATATAATGCAAAGTGATTGGAAGCCAGGACATATTTTCTGACAAAACATGTGTAACTCCTAATTATTGGTTAGTGGTGATTCATACCCAATTGAGTAGAAATTAAATAAATATACCATTTTTAAGTGCAAAATAATTATTCTCACTTGAATTCATTATATAAAACTCAATTTTATAATTTATATTACAATGGCTCTAAGGCTCTGATGAAATTTTTCATCAAGATAAATACACCCTGGAAGGTTATCTGTTACTGAGAGAGAAGAGGTTATGTGAGGGCACTGATGATCTGCTCTCAACTAAGAGATGCCAATGCTGCTAAGGCCTTGAGCTAGTTAACCATTATAGAGACGAAACTTAACCAGAGCTTACCAATATTAGAGGTCCCCCAAATATAAACACAAATATATATGATAAGTATATCTATGTGAGTATATATACACACACACATCTGCAAAGACAAAGAGAGAGATTTCTGATAGAATTACTGTAGTCTGTATTATAATCCCAAATTTCTATTTTATCTTATAAACTAGTAAGATAGACTGTATGATTTGCCCCATTCAGTTTTTGTTCACTTTCAAATTTACACTCAAACCCTGTCTTTGCTTCAGCTTCTAATAATACCTCTTTGCAAGACTAAAGAGCCAGGTCTATCTTTCTATACCAGTTTCATGGGAGAAGCAATCCAAATAAAATACTTCAGTACAAGAGAACAAGCCACAGAGAATAATTATTTAAAGGGGGCAATCCCTGTTGAACAGCTTTGGTTTGTCCTCTTTAAGAAAATGTTCCAAAATGATGATGATAATAATAATAATAGAGGAAAAAATAATTGCATTGCTTAATTTTGGATTACATTAAAATTTTTCTTTGATAAAATATATACTTGAGGCAGCCAGCCTGGTGGCATAGTGGTTAAGTTTGCACACTCCACTTCTGCAGCCTGGGGTTTGCAGGCTCAGATCCTTGGTGTGGACCTACACACTGCTCATCAAGCCATGTTGTGGCAGCATCCCACATACAAAATAGAGGAAGACTGGCACAGATGTTAGCTCAGGGACAATCTTCCTCAAGCGAAAAGAAAAGAGGAAGATTGGCAACAGATGCTAGCTCAGGGCCAGTCTTCCTCAGCAAAAACAATATATACGTATACTTGCTTTCAAATTATAACATTACAATACTGATAAACTCAAAATAAATATAGAGTTCTTGGTAATCTCCTGTTAAGTAATATCCACTCATGGGAATATTCAAATGTTTCTCTGCATATTCATCATTTTCACTTGAATATCTTATAGGAAACTCAAACACTGCATGTCTCAATTAAAACTCTTCATTCTGTTTTCCAACTTCACTTAGTCAAATAAACTAAGGTTTCCCATATTTATAAATGTCACCAGTGTTCACCTAATCACTGAAGGAGAAAACCTGGGAGTAAAAATTCAAAGTTTCTCTGATTCCCTTGAAATTTTGAGGTGGGAGAGCAGGTAAAGTGAGAATAGAAGGCTAGAGACTTTCAACGACTCTTTCCCTTTTTATAAGTCTCTGAAAACTCTTGGTAAATTGTAGGGAATTAATGTTCCCCAAAGCATGTACCCCTACTCTACCTAGCGTTTATTCAGTTGTATAATTGGAGAGGGTTCAGAGACCAGACAGTGAAGACAAATTGCCTGCAAACCAGAGAAAAACCCAAAATAACCTCTAGAAAAGGAAGCTCTCTGTTAAATCGATAGTATCCAGGCTTTTCTGAGTGAGACGAGGTATCTGAATTGGGACATGCCTGTCTCCAGGCGGATCAGCACAAATGTAGACACACAAAACAACAACAAAATGAAGCATAGCAGATACTGGAGAGTTGTATAGGAGTAAGAAATTGTACCCCAAGAAGAAAAGAAAGGAGGGAGGGGAGGAAGGAGGGAGGGAAAGGAGGAAAGAAGGAGGGAAGGAAGGAGGAAAGGAAGAAAGGGAGGAAGAAATGGAGGAAGGAAGGAAAGGACAGTTTTTTAAAATGGTACAAATTCATAGAGAGTGTCCTGAACTTATTTAGCTGAGCAAGAGGAATTGAATAGTGCAAAGATTTTGCCAGGTCAGAGTTGAAAGGACTCACCAGACTTTACAGAGCACACTCATTATGGCTGCTATTTAAGGCAAAGGATATGGGCAGCAAAAGAAAGGGAATGCAGGTGAGCATTGTAGGTCTGTGAGACAGCCCAGGTGCACACTCCTCATGGGGTTTTATTTGTACTCATGTACTGCTCTGTGTCTCTGGTTTGAACCATCAAGATCTGTGCAAAAAATCATGTAAACAAGTCAGGCTTATTAAATTGGCTGAGCCAGTTGCCCACCATTGTTAAATGCACTTACCCTGAGGGTCCTCCAAGGAGTTTCAGACTTTAAGAGAACATCAGAAATCCCCTGTCCTTATTTTGATCCAGGGCTGAAGACAGAGCTTTTCCAGTCCAACTGCAAATCAACTCTATTTCTCCAAATAACTGGGTAAATGTTTGTTTTCTTTTTAATATTAAGTGACTGAATATTCGTATTGGACATAAATTAAATGAGATACTTTGTTTGAATATGTGTGTACATACTGATCCTTTTTTTTGGCCAGTTTGGAAATTGCCTAGTAAAGATCTGTGAATTAAACCTCCAATGATTTATGCATTATCAACTGAATTAACATTGATATGAAGGAATTTCAAATTTCAACAAAAAAAAGTTAATTTCAAAAGTTGTCCTTGCAGTAAATGCTAGTTAATGGCAATATTTTTTAGACACTTAAAAAGGGCAATGCATTCTTCTTTTTCTTTCTTTTTAATTGGGAGATTTCTTCTGGAAATGTGTGTGTGTGTGTGTGTGAGAGAGAGAGAGAGAATGTGTGTGTCTGTGTCTAGCAATGATTGATATACATTTGGAAATTTTCATTATAGCATTCAAATTTTTAAAATTTTATTATTTTTAAATAAACTGTTTTTTAGAGCAGTTTTAGGTTCACAGAAAAATTGAGTGGAAAATACAGAGAATTCCCCCACGTCTTCTCATGCCTTCATAGCTCATTTCTTTTTAGCACTGTATGATATTCCGCTGTCTGGATGTACCACAGTTTATTTATCCATTCACTACTGAAGGGCCTATTGGTTGCTTCCAAGTTTGGCAATGAAGAATAAAGCTGTTATGAACATATTTTTCAGGATTTTGTGTGGACATAAGTTTTCAACTCATTTGGGTAAATACCAGAGTGTGATTCCTGGATTGTATGGTAAGAGTATGTTTAATTTTCGAAGGAATTGCCAAACTGTCTTCCAGTACTGTTTTGTTCCCCACCAGCAATGAATTGGGATCATTATGGCTTTTTTTCCTTTCAGTTACAGCTGGAGCTATTAGGAACCTCAGTGACAACATCCTCCTAATAATAGCTTAAAATAACATGTTCACATGTAGCTGGAAATCTTTTCTCTTCTCTTTTCTTTTCCTTCCTTTCTCCTTCCTTCCATGGACATTGTGGTGGCCGCAATTTGGGGTATAAACTAACCTTATCCATTGAAAATGTCAAAGTATGGGATTGAAAATGTAGAAAGGAGGATACCATACCTTAATGTACCCCTCACATCATCCAGAGGCTGCTGTTTTGAACTGCTTGAATAATTTCCTTCTTGAATTGCACAGAAGCTGGTATCTTAAATTTGCTTCCTGAGATTCATATTCTCAATTAAAACAGTTTTTAACAGAGACAGAGTTAATGTGGGAGAAATTCCTAGAGGAGTGACTGAGAAAAACTTTGAGTAGCTAATTTCTTGCTCTGTTTATGATACATTATGTAGTTTGGACAAATTGCCTGATCATAGTATTTTTCTTTAGAAAACCAGTTAAAATCCATAAAAACTCAAGTAGAGAATTAATAAAATTTAAAAACATTGAGTCAATGGTAGAAAGAGTTAAACTCTCAGAATCCATCATATCCAGGTCAAAAACCTTGCCAGACTATCAATTTGGACAGTAAAAAGTTCTGGGAAAGGAGCCAAGACAGATAGCACCAATAGAAAGAACTGTAAATCTTAAGAATGAAGTTCTCTCTGCTCTAAAGGACCACCCTACTTATCCTTTTCTTTTTAAGTTTAAGAATATTTAAGAATATTATAAACTCTGAGGTGGATGGTAGGGACTTCTCAAAGGTAAGGGCAACAAGCCTTAATCTTTCTCTCTAGATTCACTAAAATATCAGAACTGTCTGCAAGGACCCTAAACTGTAGGCCAGAGTCCAGCTATTCTGCATAAGTTTAAAAAAGAAATGGTGGGATTACACTAAAAAAGAAACTCATTTTTAGAGGGAATAGGAGCATAAATCTGAATTTGCTAGCTTGAGGCAAATGAGAATGTTTTCATGTTTCCCTGGCTGTGTTTTGGAATTAATTTATGCAGCTGTTGCAAAAAGACCATTCTTGACTACAGTACATACAGTACAGGACACTGATAACTGAGTATCCTAAATGGGACCTTTCAGAGACTAATTCTCACCAGAATAGTAAAAAAGAAAGCGACACTGAATGCTAGTGTTAGTGAGTAAAATTACAATTATAATCCAGAATTTGGAGGAACAAGGAGTGACCTAAACCACTACTTATGATTTACTTGTCTAGATGGCACCAGGAAATAACCTCCGGGTATTAAAAAACTAAATGAAGACAAGCCATCTGTATGGGTTCTGGTACCCATATTTCCAACGTAGTGGGGGGGTTTCCCCACACCAGCAATTCTCCAAGACACAAAATGGGTGTCCAAGAATTCAACTCAGTTATGATACTGCCTACTCAGAGATAGCATCAGATCTCACAGTTTAAGGGCTCAGCACCACAAGACTGCCTCCATTGCCATTTGAAACGTTAGTTGCAAGCCCAGTTCATCACCTGTGCTTCTTATCAACTGGCTATAAATTGCAGGTTCCAACCATTCCCTCTTAGGGTTTGACTAATCTGCTAGAGTGGCTCACAGAACTCAGAGAAGCACTTACTTATGTTTACTAGTTCATGAAAGGATATGATAAAGGATACAGATGAACAGCCAGATGAAGAGATTCATAGGGCAAGTTATGGGAGGGTCCTGAGTGCAGGAGCTTCTGTCCCTGTGTAGTTTGGGTGCATCACTCTCCCCATGTGTGTGTGTTCACCAACCTGGAAGTTCTCCCAACTCTGTACTTTTGCGATTTTCTGGAGGCTTCATCACGTAGGTATGATCAATTTTTAACTCCATTTCCAGCTCCTCTCCCCTCTCAGGAGGATGGGGAGGTCGAACTGAAAATGCTACGCTTCTAATCATGGCTTGGTCTTTCTGGTGACCAGTCCTCATCCAAGAGTCATCCAGGAGCCCACCCAGAGTCACCTCAATAGAACAAAAGATGCTCCTAGTGCTATTACCACTGAGGAAGATACAAGGGTTTTAGGAGGCCTGTGTCAGGGACAGGATCAAACACAAATATCAGAGCATTAGCATCTCCTAGTATTCTCATGATTTAGGAAATTACAAGGGTTTCAGAGGCTCTGTGCCAGGAACTGGGGACAAAGATCAATATATATCTATTTTCTTTTATCTCACATATCTATCGATAGCAGGATATTTACTACAACATTTATTTTGAAAAATATCTCTACATTTCAATTTCTTTGATCTGAGAAATGCATTAACTTCAAAACAAGTATATGTTGACTACCAACAATTGTTTCACATTGTTTTGAAAAGGCAAAAAATTCATATTTCCTGTTTTGTTACCAGAATGTCTAAATCTATCAACATTTGCATAATCTTAAAAATCAGAATATAAACAAGCAGATTTTGAAGTTGGGTTCTCTAGGAAATAGAATCTGAGACAGACATGTATGTCCAGGAGATTAATTGACAAGTGCTTTTTGGATGAACATTGTGGAGGGTGAAAAAAGCAGAGTTGGCAGAACAAGAATTTGAACCAAGATTCAGTTACAACAACTGTCTCAGCTAATCAAACTGAGAGCTCTGGGATGGGGATGACCCTGCAGATTTGCCCCATATTGAAGGAAGGGAAGCATTTAAATCCATTGAAGTGACCAGTCACTGGATGATGGCTTCTTGGTTAAGAGGGATAACTTTGGGCAAGAATACTTTCTTCAAATG
The DNA here is from genome assembly GCF_021613505.1 of Equus quagga. Lineage (NCBI taxonomy): Eukaryota > Metazoa > Chordata > Mammalia > Perissodactyla > Equidae > Equus > Equus quagga. The sequence goes on from NC_060282.1 coordinate 28,296,485, forward strand.
AGAATGATTCCAGAGGGGGCTTAGTTGATAACTGTCAGCTGCCAACACTCCGAACACCTGAGGAATAAATATTTTTTCTAGTAGCAAGGTAACTCTAGGAAGCCCCAACAGCATCCAAAACAGACCCTCTCCTCATGTCTCTTGGAACCACTTGTATAATATGTTAGGGAAGTATACCCTCCATAATTATGGTCAGCTGCTGTTTCTGGAGTATTTGCAAGTTGATGTTTAGTGGGATGAACTAGTTCTCACTGCTATGCCTGGTCAGTATCACACTCCTACAGTTGTATTCCTGTAAATGCTATTGATGGTATCTCTAGTCTACTGTAAAGTCTAGATTCCTCTCATGTTTGGCTCAAACTTCTACTCTTTCAGGGATTTACCTGATGGCCTGACTAATAAACTCATCCCTGAGTGATCTGAGTTCCTGGTCATCAAGCACTTCTTAGATCCTGGTTACCAACTTTTCCACTTACTGACAAAATTGGGCAAGGGAGAGATGCACATGTGGGTCACTGGAGAGTCTCACTGTGTAATATTAGTCCTATCATGTCCTGATGATCAATGTTAATTACCCCTGGGGGAAAGTGACTCCTTTTCTTGCCTATTGTTCTCTTGGAATGGGGAGTCTGAAATGACCAAGTGGTAAGTACAATTTTAAAGTTCAGTTGGACTCTTGTTCCCTAAAGGAAGCATTTTCCTCCTGGGAGCTAAGGCTTCTAAACAGAGCCCACAGTTGTATGGCTGGGAGGGCCAAATTCCCCAAATGTCTCAAGAAATGCTGATAAATGAGGCCATTCATACTTATGTATCTTGGGACTGCACACTCATGTTTTCTACTTATTAGAGGCACAGAACCTCCTAATTGTCACTGATTTAATGTACACAGTATCCTGGCAGATGTTTCCCAGGCTCACAGGATATCATATCCAAATGGCACTTCAGCTGTACCTTCAAAAGCCCATCCTTTTGCCTAAGCCCAGTATCTTCTGAGTGCCAATTGATACAACAGGTGATAGAACTCTTAGATTGTAAGTCATGCGTGGCAATTTTTTTAGTATAAAATGGGTCCCTTAATCCAATTCAGTATTATTTAGACTGTTGGTGAAGCAAATACTCTGTAACTCTTACTGGTTCAGCCAAGAACCTGAGTGAAGAAAAGATGCTATGGTCTGAATGTTTATGTCCTCCCAAAATTCATATGTTGAAATCCTAATAGGTAATGTGATGGTATTAGGAGATAAGGATTTGGGCAGGTACTTAGGTCATGAGGGTGGAGCCCTCATGAATGCAATTAGTGTTTTTATAAAAGAGATCCCCAAAAGATCCCTTGTCCCTTCCACCTTGTGAAGACACAGCAAGAAGGTGCCATCTAAGAACCAGGAAGTGGGACCCTGCCAGCCACCACAAAGAATCTGTTGGCACCATGATCTTGGACTTCCCAGCCTCCAGAAATGTAAGAAATAAACTTCTGTTTTTGTAAGGCCACCCAATCTGTGGTATTGTTACAGCAGCCTGACAGACTAAGACAAAAGGGAATCACATAGGTGCTGATTGTGGTCAGTGTGAATTGTTACCCCTTTTGGGGTTGAAGGAGTCCAATGTAATCTCTTTGCCACAATGAAGTGGCTGGTTAATACGTTTAAAGGCCAGTGACACATCGAGAGTTCATCATTGTTCCTTGTTGGTGGCGGGTTGGATATATGGCATTTACAGTAGCTAAATCACTCTTGACACTTCATGTTCTCCATTATAATTCCATTCACATGACTCCTTGTCTTGATCTTCTAATACATCTCATTTTAGGCCTGGACCAACCAGTCAAGTCAAACAATTCATCTCGTTTGCATGCACATATGCGTGTGTGTGCGTGTATATATGTACATATATTACATACTTTCCTTGGGCTTCTGTTTCTTTGCAGAATGGAGGTCCAGACGCAATTAAAATATTGCCCATCAGGAAGATTTCCCCTCTTCACTGCCTTTCAAGGTCACCTCAAGCAAGGCTGTAGTATACCCAAAATATATTTTCAGCTTGCACTGACATACCAAGCCAATCTACATGCCATACTAAGCCAACCAATGTGTGAAACAAGTAAGGTCTTTTTCCTTCTTCATCTTCTGGTCATACTGGAACCCCCAAAAGGACACAAGTGTGAGCTGATGGAGGCACTGGTATATCACGGTAGAAGACATAGGGTCTGGCTACCTACTCACATTGTTTACTCGCATCCTCCAATCTTGTTTGTGAACTGGATTTGCCACATTTACCTTACCATGAAATGCTGCCTGGCCCACCCAATATTATTACTTAAAGGGTGTAACAGAGTTTAGTTCATGATTGGCAGTTGTGGCCACATGGTTATTTGATGTTCCTTGGTCAGGCATTTCATCTCTACCACCTCTACTTCATCTCTACCAGGTGTATAATTTTCCTTTGCAGATGGCATGTTTTTTATCAGTAGACTAGGGAACCACCTTGTGATTCTCCTATTGGGACTTGCTATAGACTTGACACCATGTCTTCCTGTAATTCTAATACTTCTAACACACAGGATCTGCTGGACTGTATAGCAAAAAATAGCATGGACTTGCATTGCACACTGACCTTCTGCAGCACTCTTTTCTGTTCAGGTCACCACTCAGAGCTGGAGGGATTTTGGGTCATCTGGTATTTGGGTTAAAACAGTATTATCAATTGTTCACCACGGTAATTCTAGAACCTAAAGAGGTCTACCAAAGTTCTTTGCTTACTTTTCTTGTTATAGAAGGTGTAAGATGTAATAATTCATCTATTACTTTGGGGGAGTCATCTGGATACATCCATATCCAAAACCACTGGATGCCTCATATTCTTACTGATGTGGAATGCTCCTGAATCTTTTTAAGCTTTACTCCCCACCCTCTGAAGTGCATGTGTCTTACCAACACTTTCAACCTTCTGGTCACTTGTTCTTTGGAAGAATTAACACAATGTCATGAATATAGGAGATCAATGTCCGTGAAATGGCCATATCTCTTCATAGCGTTTTATAGCAGAGGGAAGGAGAGTGGGGCAAGACCAGAAACGTAGATCGCTTAGGATCCCATCTACATGCAAACTGTTTCTGTGTCAGTTCAGTTCTGCTGAGAAGCAGATACCACAACATAATTATACAATGAATAGATTTATTGGGCAGGAAAATGTGGGCAGAGCCTTCATAACTGCAAAAGCAAAAGAGGAAGAAAGGAGGATTGGGTAGGAAGAGTCTGTACTGCAATGAAGTTCTGAGAAATTCTTGGCCAGTTAGATGGAAACTCCCAGATGAAAGAATGCCCATTAGTAGAGTACCACATTGGGCTGGAATGACACAACTCCAGTCCCCTGTCACACTCACTCCTTGTCTGTGAGCAGACCTGGGAGAGTTCAGCCTTGTCATGAGCATTGCCCGGGGTCCAACCGTGTGGCAGCTAGAGAGTATCTACCAACCATGCTGCTCACAATAGGTTCTCTTCAAAGTAAACACAAACAACAAGATACACAAACCCCAAAATAAAGGGACACAAGGAAGCTTTGGGAGGTGTTGGATATGTCTATTCCCTTGATTGTGATGATGGTCATGTGTGTTTGCCTGTGTCCAAATTCATCTAACTGTACACCTTAAATATGTGCAGTTCTAAGCACATGAATTATACCTCAATAAAGCTTTTCTTTTTATAAAAGTAAGTACATCTGAGTGGCACAACTCTATGGTTGACAAAGTCTACCCTTGATAAGTTTTTAATATATATTTATTGATTTCCTTCCTAAAAAACATGCAGTTTCTGGATGAGAGATCAGAATTATTTACAGCAATAGCACTATATTTCCCCTTACCCCAATCTCCCTGGGGCAATGCAATGAGGGCAGTTGTCAGCTGCACATATAGGGCACTGTACTACTGATGAGGAGCCCTGATGTGACAAATCTGGGAGCTTATAGAGGAACTGCTGCACAGCTGCCAGCCTCCTCTGCTGAGACAGGGAGAGAAACCTCATTTCCCTAATGTAAGCAAATCTCTGAGAGAGGTCCCCAGGTTTTTACAACCCTTTGGAATATAAACTAACGGCTTGGGGTTTTATCCTTCTTTGAAATGTAAACACATAGCTCAGAAGAGATAAACCTATAAATCTCTCAGAAGTATTTTACTCTTAGGGTTACTACTGAACCATCCTTTAGCCTAGATTGCCTGTATTTTTTTGTTCTGAAAGCCCTGAACATTCAGAAGCATGAAAATATCTTCTCTACAATTGCATAGTTCCATGTGCTGCACAAATACACTTCTCCACATATATATGGGAAACAGATCCTCTACGGCTCTCATGGGCCTCACTTTCTCAGTTGAAATTTAGAAGACGGAGGTTAGGGATATGCAAGCCCAGCTCTGCAGTCGTTTTTGGAGCCACAACTGGTTTCCATCATCTTCCTTCTTGTTATTTATTCTAAATTCTCACTCTTAGTTATCACCTCTGTGGGTTTTGGTGATTTGTATAGTGATGGTACTCAAACCCTCATTCCTGAGTGATCTGAGCTCGTTGTAACCATTCTCTTCTTAGGCTAGGAACGCTGCTCATGTACATTCACAATTACAATTAGGCAACAAAAATACTAAAGGATGCTGAAGTGGAGCACCAGGGTTACATATCTATTCCTTCCTGTCCCCACCATATAAAAGCATCCCTACCTCTTTCTGCTGGTCAGAAGTAATCACTCTTGCTACAACAATGACTTCTTTTCTCAATGTCTCTGTATACAAAAAATCTAAATACTCAGGGAGCAGCCCAAAACTTGTAGTTCAGTGGGATGCTTGCTACATCATGGGAGAGTGCTCTTATATAGTAGATGTGGGGGAGCAGGATTTGCCACCCAAAAATGTGTCTCTTTGGCTTGATTATTTCTAAGAACAAAAGACTCAGAAAGAAACTTTGACCTTCTCCCTAACTGCCTAAAAGAACCTAAGATAGAAGGCCTGTTTCAGGAAGGAGCTAATACCATAGATAACTGTAGTGTGATAAACTAGGTGTGGTAGACAGGGAGGAACATAGCAAGGCCCATTTGATCAAAGTCCTCCCAACATCCCATTGTCTTTGCAAGGTATGGCAAACATTTGTTTACCAAACATTTACATTGCCATCTCCATGTGAATTGCCTTCCTCCCCTTTGAAGTCCCAAAGTGCTACCTCCAACATCCTCTTTTTGTCTTTAGCTGAAGATAGTATGTAAGGTGGTGGCTTCAGCCATTGTGGTGAGTTACTCAGTTTTCCTTGGTTTCTCCCATGTATACATGTTATTAAATTTGTTTGATTTTCTCCTGTTATTCTGTGTTGTATCAATTTAATTCTTAGACAAGCCAGAAGAACCCAGAGGGTAGAGGAATATTTCTTCCTCCCCTACACAGATAATTCTCCTTAATCCACTCTTGTATGTCACCACCCTTGATTCAGCATCTTCAGGATCCAATTATATACCTACTCTCCTATCTCCTGGCAGTACTCATTGATTAAATTCTGCAATTCATTCATGGTATATTCTGTTCCTTTTTTTACTACTGTAAGCAGGAGGGGAATGGCGGAGGGCTGGACCCCAGGGCTCAGGGAGCTGAAGAAAGGGTTCACAGAGCCAATGGCAAGGCAGACATACTCTTTAATCACTTTGGCCAACAGACCATGGGAGT